>NC_044495.1:12007210-12012210 GCF_902362185.1 Chanos chanos
GCATAGATACGTCAGGATTTCACAAATCATTATGACTCTTAAGCCATCCACAGTGGTTTTGTTTGTCACTGTGCATGTAACATAAATGTCCTAAAGCTTCTGTTATGCTGTGGTGTTTCTGATAGGACATGTCTTCTCAAAAATGGTATCTCCGCAAATAGAATGCCTTCACTTTCCTGTACGGTATATTCACTTACGTTTTGCATTCATTGTTGACAGTATAATCCATATTCACAAGAGTTAAGAGATTGTGACAGCATTCAAAACAGCATCTTTTTACTCTCTGCATTATAATTACAACAATGTAAGTGTTAATGGTATGTAAAATAAATCTCTAAGACCAGCAAGCTAATTATACACCTTTTTAAAATATAAAGGCAGAGAAAACAACAGACATCATATTGTATCTTACACTGTCATAGGGAATGTGGTATGATTTAAAATCTTATATTTGCATAGAAAAATGATTTATTGTTTACAAAGTCATATCTTATCATAGAAAACATGTAGTGTCCTAAAATGAATTATTTACAATAGGTTTAATTTTACTTATATACATCATTACATATTGTGCAAGAGTATGAATAAAACATATAATATGTAGTTGCTCCATTAATATGACACATTCACATTCACACACACATGCACACACACACACACACACACACACACACACAAAGAGTGAGTGAGTGAGTGAGTTACGTGTCTGTATGTAAGTAGTTAAAAATTAAAAAATCCATGATTCATGTAATATTCATCGTCAGAGACAAAAAAGTGCTTTTCGCAGAAACAATTTGAGTAATTCAGCAACACACTATGTACAATCATGATCTCATCTCAGCAGACTTTATTCATTTAAGCTTCACATGTACAATTAAACTTGAATAAAAGGAAAAGATAAACAATAACATTCTTAATATTACCCCCCCCCCCCCCCCCCCCCCCCCCCCCATCAGACCAGTCATGCACTGATTCCTCAGCTGCATTAGGCTCTCTTAGCATCTGAGAGTGCAGTGGCATAGCCTGGAGCAGCCTCTGATTTGGTTCACTCTGAAGATGCATCTGCTGCCATCCCCAAACACCAGGCCTGCGCTTGCCAAAGCAAAGCACTTGAGGAATTGCCCGTTCCGACTCTTTATTGTTTGTCGAGAAGAATGATGACTAAATCCTTGCGCTTTATATTGAGATAGCAATGTGGCCCCCTGCATGTCATAAATCAACAAGGTAGTTTGTAATAGACATATGGGAATTAGAAAACTGCCTTGAAAGAGCAAGTAATAAAAAATCCCAATGTAGACCACATGAAACAAGAAAGTAAATTTCTGAAGGATTCCTGTTAAAATAAACAAAAAAACTCAAAGCTTTTTATCTTCTTCTCCAAAGCCTTTTAAGGTTCAGCGTTCTCAGAGGAACACCAGAAAAAGGATGCGTTTGGAAAGTCTTGTGACCGGGTGTCATTAAATGACCCATATGTTGTTTAAAGAACTTGTGTAGGACACGTCTGTCTAGGAACGTCATAGCGGCTTACGGAGCAGTAGCAGCGTGTGTCATTAACAGTGAGAAAGGGCATGCGGAATGACTCAGGGCCAGGAGATGCCAGTGAGAGGTGACTAAAGTCAGCCAAAGCATAGCCTCAGTCCTTAGACTACCCCTCCCCCTTTTGGGCTCCATGTTGAGTAGTCCTGCCAAACATGTGTCACCCATGCCTGGAAGAGTCATTGATGACTGGCCCATGTCTCTCGTCTCCCATTTTGACCATGACTCATTCACCCAAACCCAGGAGATGGAAAGGTTCCTCAAGAAGTCCTTCCTGGCTGTTGGCGCTCTTTTTTTTCTTTTTTTCTTTGACATTGAAAAGGACACAAACATACACAGTAGTAACAGTACTGCAGAAAACACATGCAAATATTCTCAGCTGGAATCAGTTGAGGTAAAAATTTTTCACTGTTGAATTCAATGCATGAATTATCAGATGGTTTTTATGGACCTATGTCTTAAGCGTTGGCTGGGAAGGAGTGGATATATTTCAAGCGGTCCATGGAGTGTGAATGAATTCCATCCTGTGTCCTGCTTTAAACTCAGCTGTCTCCTTACAGTGTCACACAGAGTCGCCGAGGACTCCTTGTTCAGATCCAGCATGCAGTGCTGTAGGACTGGGGGTTGCCAGGGGATCCAGGATTAGGGGAGGGACTTTAGTCGTAACCGTTAAACCCTGAGATAAAATGGGAGGCACAGAGAGGATGTAGTCCTGGTACTCCATGTACAGTAGCATGTTTCTCAGAAACAGTAGTGTCCTCTTCGACCTTGAGGGATCGATGTGTTGGAGAGCTTTACCAAGGCAGAGGCTCATAAATAAGAATGAAAGATAGGTGCAGGGGGCCCTGAGGGTCCACGATCATAAGTGGAAATTCAAGCTTCAACCATAGATGTTGCAGCCCACTTCCCTGCTCACTTAGAGATTAATTACTACCGAGAACACATTACCATCTGACCCATTCCCTGAGACCTTGCCCCAACATCTCTTCCACCCTCCTCACTACCCTTCATCCCTTCTTTCTCTCTCTCTTCCACGGGGACACGGAGGGGTGGGTGTAGGTGAAAAGAAAATCTGTCCTTTATCTCCGTCTGTGCCATCCCAAAGATGAGAATTTACATAGAGGCACATAACACTAATGAGGTAGATCATTCACTTTTAAATTAGGACTCATTTTTCATCTTTGAAAGGTGTTCTTTTTTGTGTTTATTTATATATTTATTTGCTGGTAGTTTATGGCTTGTTGTATTCACAGCACATATTAGATAGGTTTCCACGATATCCATCTATCGTGCCATTAACTCAACAGTTCAATGCCCACGCTGAGAAGTATCAGTCACTGCTCTTCCCCCGGAGGTTATAGAGTCATTAGATATCGATAAAACAATTGAAAAATAACTCTAAAGTAAGCAGGCCGGGAAAAAAGAAAACAGGGTCATTAAAACCAGCAAAGGCTGCCCATTACGAAGTAATGGCGCTTAATGTCTTCAGCACGTTCCTATACATCAGCCATCAATTAGGTATGCTAATTGTGGTATTTAAAAAGAAATGAGGAATCTATAAATAAGCCTGGGAGGTTATTTTGCAGCCCTGTTCATGTTCTGTATAAAAAAATAAAGAGAGGAGGGATTAACTAGAGGAGTGTGTAAGGTATAGATGTCCCCATAAGAAATGCAAGCAGCAGCATGGAATGACAAGTCAGGTAACCTTGTAATAAAGTAGGATGGAGACAGGCCAAATGATTACACATCCATCTTCCTATTTTTAGTGACAAACAGAGAGATTGCAGTCTGCCGAGAGGGTGGTTTCCAAAGATTTCTTTCTTTCTTTTTTTTTTTTTTTTAGTTCCTTGCTGATGACCTAGTGTGAAACCATGAAAACCCTATTGTTTTTTGCAGTTTAATTAGAACCTACCACAGAACCTTTTTGTTTTTTAGTGTAGAACGCTACCAAAATAACTGGAGACATGTACTAGTTCTATGTACTATTCACCTCCTTTTTCCAGTTTGACAGAAAAGGGAGAGGTTGGTTCACAGATATATTGGGTTGCTTAAAATGTAAAATATTAATACATTTTTTACATCAGAGAAGGACCCCTTCGTGTGGGCGAAAGAGGAAATCTCCAAAAATGCTCATTTTTTCCTTTCTCATATTTTGATGCAATGCACTTTGGCAATACTTACACAAGTAATGGAACTACAGCATTTTTTTCAGATTTAAGTCAAAAACCTAAAAATTCCAAAAAAACCCAACCCCGCCCCCCCCCCCCCCCCCCCCCCAAAAAAACAAACAAAAAAACACCAAATACCTTACAGTTGTTACTCTTTTACTGTAGCAAACAGTTCCAATCAAAGTGGGATCCGACCAACCACCGCTGTATGTTGTACTGAATGCAAAATATGGGAAAAGATGCACCGTTACTGAAACTAAAATATGTGCATATCCAAATTTTCCATATTTTTCTGTAAATTCAGGGTATGCAAGAAGGCTATGCTGAGAAGACAAAAAAATCATGCCTGCACGCTAACGTTGTGCTGATCCCAAAAAGTTTACCACTCTGCAATGTTTAGCACGTTAAATTATTGGAAACAGAACACTAAACATCAGAATAACGTATCACAAAAGATATCACCAATATCATAGAAAAAAAGTACCTTGAAAAAGACAAGTGTCAAACTTTTTGTTGTCGTTGGACAAAATGTAAGTTTGTAGACTTTTTCTTATTTTTTTGTTACTTTTCATTCTATTTTGTTACTTTTCATTCTATTTTTATTTCTGATGCTGGAGACACAGCGGAACTGACTGTCTATTAACTAAGAATTGTGGGTGATAAATTATGTATGATTTGGACCTTGAAATTTTCCACTTTGACCTCCCCAAACAGTTTCTCTTCTTCTCTGACCTTAAAACACTGCTTACAGTTTCCTCCATTATTCCCCATCGACTTTAGAGAGCTCAAACTCTGATTTTGTCTGACAGCTGCAACCAGTCTCTCTCCTTGTGCATGAGTGACACACTCATTTTGTCATATCTCTTTTCTCTCTGCCAACCGTAAGCATCCAAACTCCTAAGCAGCCTAAAATTAAGCAGTCTCAGATGTGAAGTGTGACATATCCTTCACCATTTCCACTCTTTGACTCTGTGTGTGTGTGTGTGTGTGTGTGTGTGTGTGTGTGCGTGAGAGAGACAGAGAGAGACAGGTGAAAGAACCTTTCATTTATTCATGCTCTCTCCTCTCTTTTCGTTCTCTTCTCTGCTTCACAAAGTAGTTAGAAAAGGGTTGACGAAGAAGAGTGCTTTGCTTTCATCTCTCCATCCCGCACTGCAGAGAAAGGTGAATGCATTCACTGTGTTCCCTCTCAAAGTATTGATCCTGCTAAAAGATGCCACATCTGAAAAAAAGCAGAGTCAGTCACAGACATAAAGAGCACCAGAGTAGAAACACATGCTCATTTACTCAGGGGAG
>NC_044495.1:12017210-12024710 GCF_902362185.1 Chanos chanos
CCAGCGCCTGATACTGCAAACACAGCTCACCGTGTCATCTCAAATCAACTCACCTGGCTCATCTCAAGTGCTACAAACACATGAGAGGTACAAACGCGTATGTGTTCGATTTGCATTGAGTTAGAACACATTGTGGTAAAAATATATAATTACAAACTCCTAACCTGTTCCATAAAATGTTTTGCATTTTTGCTGAGAGGATGGATTCCATTTTGTTGGTCTGTGTCCATGTAGACAACAGCAGCTGTGTACTCTTGTCATACTAAAGAAACAGTTACTCGAAACACATGAAAATAAATTAAGACGTTAAAGATTTGTAAGTGTTCATGTCTTTAGTTGTAGTGTAGGCTGAAAAACTGGAATGAGAGGGGGTTGATATGATTTTTTTGCGAGTTTTTGTTTGTGCGTGTGTGTGTGTGTGTGTGTGTGTGTGTGTGTGTGTGTGTGTGTGTGTATGTGTACGGGTGTGTGTGTGTGTGTGTATGTATGTGTCTGTGTGCGGTGTCTGCATGGCTCTAATTGCCTTGTCTCTGCCCCCTTCCTCTGTGTTAAATCCTTGCAGTGTGTTTGTGCTGGCTTTGATCTTTTCCTCGGCTTGCTCCTCATGAGAGGGTGGGAAAACTCATTAGCTGAGGGGTTTTTTTTGTTTTTTTTTGTTGTTGTTTTTTTTTTTACCTTTGCTACGACAAGAACATCCCTTTAATTAAGTTCTGATAATTATTACAAGCACTCTTCGCTTCCTTGTTTACAAGGTCTGAAACATGGTCTGAAAACAGTAAGCAATTTCAGCAAGGCTGCAAACAAGTCTTACTACAATTGCTTTCACTCATGTTCACTCCATAGCCTCACAGGCTGAGTGATCCAGGGCTCCAAGTGCAGTGGTCAGGAGATTCTGTGTCATAACTGGGTGATTACTGACACTGGAGACAAGGTAATCACAAAGAGGTCCACAGTGGCATGAAATTTTATGTTATTTTTTTCTCTATCACCTCATGGAACCAGAGGTGGTTATTGCTTTATTTTCTTTGTTTGTCAGGTTCTTGTCAGGTGAAATTCTGTGGGGCTCATTACCTGGAATCATACTTGGAACCATCTCACTCTGACTCAGTGGGACTGTAGTGAATATCATGATCTCTATCTGGTTTACATGTAATACCCTGCAGTTGACAAGATTGCTATGGAAGATTGTGCAAATAGTAATTTTGGGCTCACATACTCTATTGTTGACAAGGTGTAAGACTTTAATCATACCCTGCAAATATAGTCTGGGCAAAAACAAGGAATGCTGTGTATATAGAGAAACGATTTACAAGGGCTCTGTTCATTTTCGAGGCTACATCAAAAGCACCTTCATTTCAAGGTCTTTTTTTAACCTTTTGCTTTATTGTTGGATGTGGCACATATTAAATTAAAGAATACACTTCTGAAAAGTCTGTCTTATTTAAGGCTTGTTTGGCATTGCTTCCCTGCCATGGACACTCTAGTGTCCTGAATTTCTCCACACAATTTAGAGCGAAATGTATTACAGTAACAGCACATCCTACAGCCTTTCACATTGCTGTTTTTTTTAAAACCTGATCTGGATCTGAGATGGCGCTGTCCTTGTGTGAGGAGAAAAAACACAAACAATTGTGTTGATACTGTTAGATCTAGTACACTTGAATTAAGGGTGGACGGTATAAACGGTATAGAAAATACACCAGTGCGAATTTGCCTTTTGGCATGGAGTTTGACTATACCATGCTGACTGGTAGAGCCCTTGGCACGCTTCCATTGCAGAGAATCTCGCTTTGCTTTCAGTCAGGTTGTATATGGGTGAAATTCGTTCTCATTGGGTGAAATTGGAGCAAATCTGGCGAAGCAAGCAACATTGACATGGCAAATCCCCAACTTTATGCAAATAGGGACCACGCGAAAACCAGTGTGTGATGTGTTTGGTAAGTGACATTCTCTAGAGAGGCTGAAGTAAAAAAAAAAACATTTGTGCCTACATCAACACGGGTTGTTGTTTACATGTTACATGAACATAGTCGGGACCAGAGTGGTATAAAAAACTCTCTCTCTCTGGTTGGGGCAAACAGACCACTGTAGACCGTCATTTAAGCACTCAAACTTAACTGCTACTAACAGGACAGCCAAACTGCTTGTTTACCTCGCGACCATGCCTCTAAAGTGAAAAATGGTAGGGTGAAATTTGCGAAGTGTTTCCCTGTGTACAAGCCTAGACAGTAGGGCTACTGCAATTAGTTGACGTAACTGATGTCGTTGATGCCGACATCAGTGTTTTAAACTGATGCATCATTGTTTTATTTTTATGAATTTACCTTTTTTGATTTCTAAAATGCTTCAATCCATTATAACAAATGTTTATTTTTAATATCGCCACATAATTGCTGCTAGGGCTGCCACTAATAACTATTTCTCTGTCGACTAATTTTCCAAAAGCTGCCCTCTCAAGAAAAAAAGTCAGCAGTGGACTGACATAACAAATGCCATCACTGTGTACTTGTTTTTAAAATACCTCTGTACTATGTGAAATATGTCCTAGTAATACAGTAAGAGTACAATAATAGCTGTCGTGCAGTTGCCATACCAGTGCTTTACCCCTTCAGAAGCATTTATATTGATATTTTAAGAAAAACGAATATACCGTGATATATACTGCTACCGCCTACGCTTCAAATTATACCGTGATATAAATTTTGGGCCATAGCACCCAGCCCTAACTTGAATGTCAGCTGCCAGTGCAGTGCAATAGAGTGTAATAGAGGCTTGAAAGAGAGGGGGCAATATAGGATGTTGGGTGGAAGGAAAATGTAGCAAAGAACATCCCAGCAGTACAAAGGTGAATTGTAATCTGTTATGGATCTCGTGTTTGCCTTCTACCAGCTGTCCTCTGGGAGATGGGTGAGGCCGGTACATAGTTCCAACCCCCTACCTCTCACCCCTCCCCAACCTCCTCCCAACCCTATCCTCTTGGAAGAGTGTCTGACATCTGATGGATGAGCTGAGTTAGGCATCAACTCAGTTTAAGCGATGGATGCACTTTCAAAAGTTTCTCTAATCCCCCAGGGTGTCAGAAAAGGAGAGCTGAAGAGATTGGGGGGTGTATGGGGGTGGGCTGTGCTCAAAATTTATAAGGGACCTATATTTTATCATGTAGGCCACTCTATTCTTCCTTGTTATCTACTTCGGGCTCTCCTTCCCACAACAAAGTGTCTGCTTTGCAAAAACATTTCTTTTTAAGTGAAGAGCACAGTTTTGCTCTTATGAATCTTTTATGTCCTAAAGCTGCAGCCTTCCACAGCCCTCAGATAGATATGATAGATTTTATCTGTGGGTTGGCCCACTTAATCTGCCAGTCCTTCATGTAATTCCCTCCTGAGATCCATTGATAATCGAACTCAGTTTGACCATGATGAAAAAATCAAAGAAAGACACCTTGACGACCTTGTGTTTCAGTGTGCGGAGAAAGAAATGAGTGAATCTGTTCTGAAGTTGTAATATTTGGATCCTAGTCAGCAACGAAATTAATTACAAGGGTAACGAGGAGTGATCGCAGGCATGAATTTTCGCCTACGGCAGTAAGACAAGCAGGGACCTGATCTTGTCACCATTTGTTTGACTTTTAATTAATTTCCCCACATTAACAGAGTAATATTAAGCTCCTCATTTGTTTATATCACCATCTGAATTTATTTCTAAACCAGTTTACACGAACAAGTCAGAATACATTTTCAGAGCTTGTATTTGAATTAATCAGTGAATATGTGTTTTTTGAGTTTGGCTACGTTTGCAGTTTTATAATAATATAAGTGGAGAGATGTGTTGGAGAGAAAACAGTGGGATTGCCTGCAGAGCTTCTGATACAATGCCTTTTTCCGATGAATACAAAATCCTGCCTTCTAATCACGTGCCAACTGCAGTTCCACAAATATGGATACAGGGATACACTGTCCCAAAGTGGATGAATAAACAAATATTGCCCTTTATGTGCTAACATGGGCCCAGGCCCAGGGAAAGGGATTTAAAGCTCAACTTCAAAAAGCTAGGGGAAAAAAAATCACATCACCACCAAAGAGGGGTCCTGAGATGCTGATTGGTTCTTTTGGGTTTTGTAGAAGGTAGGACAAGGTATCGTTACAAATCCTGTGCAATACTTTCATAAGCTCTTTATAACTGGACCGGAATCATTAAATGAACATGTATTAATATTAAGATATACAGCTCTCAGTAGATGTAATGAAGTGTGTAATTACACCACTGATGCAGTAGGTGACATTATACACTGTGAGTTCATTTACATAATTCTGTGAGATCAATTAATCTGATAAACTTAATAATGCCACTCAGAAGGGAAATGTTTGCTAATGTTCAGATATCGTGTGTCTGACTTCCATGAATGTATTTCATTTCTGTTATACTGTATTTGTTATTTTATTGAATGTATTCCTGGTTGCTTTGAAACTCATTGCAGCCCTGTTCATTTACATTATTTGAGGTCCTGCAGATGAAATCCTTTTTTTAATATGTGATTGCTGGCATTCTTATCCATGGTGTTAAGATTTAAGATGAGCAGAAAGAGTTTGTTGTGAGGAAGCGAGGGTGTGTGTTTGTTTGTGTACGCATGTTTGTTGCGGAGAGAAAGCGACAGACACGGCAGTTAACCTAGCAGACCTCAGTCATTCTAAAATGCTAACCCTATCAGTCTAGAGATGAGCAAGAGATTGTTCTGTAAAACATGTGCATACAAAGTTATCCAGGGCTTAAATGTGACCAAGAAAATCACAATGAAAAAGATCTGAAACCTCATATTGTCTTCCATAGCCACTGACATTAGAGCTGATAGCCCCAGGGCTGCATATCCTAGAAAATCAGGCCCACCTGTATTTCTGACACAGACAGGAGCAACAGAAGGAACCCCCCCTGTCCACCTTCACAATTAATGGAGCTCATGGATCCTGTGTCTGACACGGTGTGAGTTACAGAGTGCCGATAAATCCCGCCTCGTTTGGCTCTTTTGCGTGCCATTTGCTTATCGATCGCAGATTTTCATCAGGTCCCAGGTACTGAAAGGGTGTGTAAATCTGCAGACCGGTACTACACAGCCCATAAGTCAGAGCAGAAGGTGGACCGGGCTCCTCTGGACTCTAACCTTAGCCTGTCGGGCAAACCCAGGGGTCCATAAATCCAGCTGCGGACGGGTGATGGATGTGAACAGGAGCAGAGTGATGGGGTTAATGCTGTGTGACTGACGGTTTAATCATGCTTTGCTGTTTAAGCAACCTGACTGCCTACATCCTCCTCAAATACTCCCGCGTACACACCGACAGGAATCTTACCTTCCCTGGTTAAAACAAGGACATTTCTCCAAGAAAGTGCTTGGAATTTCCAAAAGTGATGTGGTAAAATATTCACTAATGTCAACAAAAATGGAACATTGAAGTCTTACTGACAATGCAATTGAAAATAGAAAAAAAGGAAAAAAAAATCTGCGTAAATTATGTTTATTACAAATACGCATATATTTTCTCACTCTTCTACCCACTTTGGACTATCTAACTAGCTAAGTATTTACCTTTTGCTCACCAGTCACTTTAGTCGAGATGAATTCAGCTAGCACACGCTTTCACCGATATGCATGAATCACTTTTCTGGACTGTGAGTTGTGTAGTATCGTTAAGTGAATGCAAGATTCACTGAACTCTGACCTGAGCTGCATAAGTGCCTGATTATCAGTGACTGGTGTTGAGCAATAGGCAGTGGTGATCCTAGCCAATTTACCAGCCCACGAGAACATGGCCAATTGTTTTCCTTCAGGGCAAATTCCAATGCTATCCTGTTCTTTATTCACATTTATTTATTTGTTTATTTATTTTCACATTATCACGCGCATTTGCGTGTGTGCTAGTCTTTTATCATACGACCATTGTTATGGCAACCCCATTTTGCAGCTCTGGAGAACCACGCTGCGTCTATATTAGTTGCTTACCTGAGAAGTTGTTGTTCCTTGCGGGCCATTATGCGGAATGAATATGCTGAACTTGCATGCATAATGCAGCCCAGAATGGATGTTATATGCCCCTGACCTGGGAACTCAGAAACACATTATTTCTCTGCTCTATTCTGAGTACAAACATGGTGAAGATATTGCGACTACAAATGTGATGCACCTCATTTTTAGAGGGAAAAAAAAACACTGGAAAGTGTAAAAGTGTTATGAAGAGCAATCAACACACCTATGGCGGTGCTGACAGTAATTTGAATGGAAGTATTTGTATTTGTATGCATCGCATTTGTATGACTGTTGTCATGGCATGTAGATTTTCATTTTAAATGTGTTTCAAATGTTAAACTTTGAGACCGAATGTGAATATGACTTTTATTGTTGGTTTATTGTGACATTAAGACTAAAAAAGGAGAAAAACTTGCACTTATTGGGAATGAGATTTTAAATGTTCTGAGGGCAAATTTACATCTTAAAATGGCTGAAAGTTTCAATGGGGGTAAACACAGCAGAGATACTTTTATGGTTGTGTTTTCACAACAAATGCCATTCCAATACAAAAGTTAATCCCTTCTTATTACTTTGATTCAGGATTTGAACCTTAGGCTCGCCCCATACTCTGTCAGTTGGAAATCTCCGGAAACAGAACTCTCTGGATTTTCTCTGTGAGGATGACACTGCAAAAATGCTTCTCTGCTTCTGATAGCTATAAGCTACATTGTAAGTCAGGCGCTTCATTACTTTGCGATGGATTTGAAATATTCTGTCCTCGAAACTGAAATGCTCTACTTGATGATACCATGTGAAATGTATTACAAAGATATGCCGTGTGTAGCTACACGTGTTCTCCGGGTTGACACGGCAGTCGTGTATTTAAAGATATGGTTCTGAGAGTGATTGATGAGCTGCTTTACATTTAGGGGGAAAAATCAGGGCTGTATTATCCAGTCTATTTTAACCAGTGCTTAAATATACTTCCACTGTTCATCCCTCGGTCCCCCTCTGGTCTCCCCCTTCAGAAGTTGGGGGTGTGATAGCTGACAGTGTACCCTCTCTTAGTTTAGTCACCAATTCTAATTAGTCTCATTACTGTGATGCTGAGCACTGAGAGGACGTGGCTGAGCCTCAAGCACTAACGCTACTCAGGGGACATATGAAAAAAATCCTTTTTTTTTGCTGAGAAAACCCAAAAAACAACAACAACAACAACAACATGGTCAGGAGATGAAACTGAAGACGGATGTGCCCGCTTTTGAAGGCTCAATATATTAAATAATTATAAAACAAACTGAATTAACTATTTGCCCATTTGTGTTTGTAAATATATATATATATATATATATATATATATGTATGTATGTATGTATGTATGTGTGTGTGTGTGTGTGTGTATGTATGTATATATGAACCGTGTATATGTAGCCGAGATGCATACTCATACTGACCCTTCGTTTCTTTAAATGCTGTAAGGGAAGCCTGGCCTTATGTCAGAC
>NC_044495.1:12029710-12064710 GCF_902362185.1 Chanos chanos
TCTCCTCACCCACATATGTGCAGCTGGGGGGGACTTTGGATACCGATAGAGGGCTTTCTGGCATCTCTGTCTGTCAGCTTGTGTCTGTGTTATCTTCAGCAGATCCAGCATCAATCACAGACGCACACACACATCTCAGTAATGAACTGTGGAAGTGACTGCCAAGAACTGCAAATGGGCACAGTCTTAGAACATAAGCCAGCAATATGGCAAAGACTTTTTTTTCTCAGGCAATTCAAGAATATGTTTCCAAGAATTTTCCAAGGAATAACACACCATTAAAGATAGATTTCTGATACATACATGCATGTCTTCCAGTGGCATTGCTTGTCTTCAAAAGCAAGAATAAACAAGTAAACAAAGCAGGAAGAGAAGAGAAGAGAAGAGAAGAGAAGAGAAGAGAAGAGAAGAGAAGAGAAGAGAAGAGAAGAGAAGAGAGGCACAAGTAACTCTTTGAAAGCGTCTATCTCCTTACAGTCTCTCCACTTTGTAAGAAAGATCATGCCATATTTGGGTGGGGCCAGAGGATAGAACTCAGTATATGATTGGCTGAAGGGAGAGGTACTGGAGATAATGACTGATGTGAGGTGGTTGGGAGGTTCAGCCGCAGCTAGCAAACAACGTTAGATCAACACAACTCCCAGGTGCTGCAGGCAGTATGAAATAAACCCAAGTGCTTTATGATATTTTTTGCCATAATCTTCACTTGTGGGCCACACACAGCATATAAATAGGGTATTTTTCCACCATTCTGTCTGAAACATAGACTGTGAGATTGCTTTTGTGTGCCACTAGCCCCTTTTCCCTGAGTCTTATGGCAGTTATTTAATTAATAATTGAGAAGGCTTTGCTTTGCCTTCTTGTTGGAAAAGATTGACAAGGGAAAGCTGAGGGTCTCAGAGGATGAGACAAACACAGAGAAAATGCCAGAGCCAGTGTGTGACCTCGATTCAAAGAGATTCACCATCTGCAAACGTTCAAAGCCTCCTCTGAAAATTTGAAATGTTATTCCGAAAGCTGCGTCAACCGACCGACAAAACAAAATGCACACGTTGCAGCAATTCTGAGAAAAATGTTCAGTCGACTCACGGAGCTTAATTTGCACCTTTATTAATTTATTTATTTTTACAAGCAAATCATAGTAATATACATTATTTTGAATGACTCTTTCATTGAAGGACACAATGACATTATTCAGGATAATAGGGAATCTCACCACTGCTGCTCTTGTTTTAAAGAGTGAGGTGAGAATATACAGTCTCTGTATTGGTCCTCAGCTGTGATGCCATTCAGTCTCTGTCTCTTTTCATTTCCGGGCCACTTTGTGACTGAGTGCTGTCGTTCAGCGGGGGTTAAATGGAGCTCATATAAAACCATCCATCAGAGAGAAATGTTCCTTAGAAGCTGAGCTGCTGCCTTCTCAGAAGCTTCTGAAATCAGTGGGAGAAATGTACCCCTCTGTATCCCTCCAGAAGGAGGTGGAGTGGTGAAAAAGGTGTGATTTAGACAAACCATTGGCAGGCACTTTGTGGCTCGCCACGGCAGCCTGGCGCTACGTTTGATTTTACCACTGGATTATACGCCAAGCCACCCTCACACACTGTCATTATCAATGATAACCAGCAGCGTCGCGTCAGGGCCAGTGAAGGAGCTGGATTGGACAGTGCTGAGATGATTGTCAGCTTGATGTCAAGTGGCGTCAAATCACAGCTGGGCAGTAGGAATACAGGATATATATATATATATGGTTTTTTTCTTTCTCCAAATTTGGAATGGACAGTGAGTAATGTTCATAAATCTTTCAAACAATGAGCAATGGCCACGTCAGCTTATGAGGTTGACAGTGTCACACAGGTGTCTACCTTTGGAGGTTAAAGGAAGTTTCTGTATTATGCTCTGAGGCCCTTATTTGACTTTCTTTGATACATGGAAAATAGAGGGAGAGAAATTGGTCCATTTTTTGTCAGTACTCTGTTGGATTCATACTATGGACAGTTGACTGTTGATTCTTACAGGCTTTTTTTTTCTAGTGTGAAATGTTGTGGTTTTTGGGGGGGGGGGTCTATTTTATTTTTTTTGTAATGTTAATTTCTTGGTTTCAGTTAGTTTAGATTCTTTTACCACTTGCAGCGTTAAGAATTACTTAAGAATTACTCTTTTTTACTCTGGTGGTAAATGTTGCTCAAAAAATATAAGCCACTACTAATGCCGTTAGACTTTATTTTACCATGGTATATTTGCTGTGTGGTTGACAATATGTTGATTTTCCTCTCATATGAGTGGATAAATGCATGGAGTGATGTGGTGATATGGTCATACACTATCACAAGTATGAATAATCAGCACAGATGAATGCTTAAGCTCATTTTACAAAATATATTTTATTGGAAATGATATTGTTCTCATGAATTAGAAAGACTTGGAAAGGAAGTAAAATCAGGGATGACGTTAGGAGAGGACAGGTTTGGGCAGGTGTGCCAAAGCAAGAGGTCACTCTTTCTTTTTAAAAAAGTACCATGAGTGAGACACAGGAGAAAGCCAAAGCATTAGCCTTAGTGTCTGGAACTGACTCACTCTCCCACTGCTCTGCTCTGTCTTTTTTTAGGGGCAGTAACAAGTGCAGATTGACTGCAGCTGTGTTGCCCCTTGTCCCGGTGCTGAAAGCCTTGTGGTTTTTGGCTGCTGTCCATGGTACTGAAAAGGGTACTTTGCGTTGCGAGGACGTGAGCGTTTGTGTGCATCTGTTGGTTTAGGGGGACGGTATGAGTCATTTCAGACATCTGAATTTTCCTGTTGGGGAAAATGTGTGGACAAGAAAGAGATTCACCTACCCCAGACAATCACAGTCCAGCCCTGATGAGGCCATTGCCTGTGAACATGGCACTGATGGTAATCTGCGTGGGTAGGAGGACACTGTGCTCTGGGAGTATGTGTGTGCGTGTGTGTGTGCATGTATGTGTGTGTGTGAGTGCGCACATGCGTGCGCGCGTGTGTGTTTGTGCGTTTGTGTGTGTGTGTATCTGCCTGAAGGTCTTCATGTATTCATATTTCCTCTGGCTACCTTGAAAACTACGTTTAACAAGTACATATGTAAGCCATAACTACCTTCATGACTCCAACTCAGAATCGTGCTAGCAGTCTGGCTTGGTAGTTGTGTTAAACTGGAGACGTGAAAGAGGAAAGTACTGTAGCTGAGAGGCAGGCGGCGTGTCTCACACATACACTCAGAGTGCTGGAGGGATAACTCTATGGCTGACAAAGATACATGCTGGAATGAACTCACACACACACTCCGCACTCTATCAGAAACATGGCATAACACATCTCTTATCTGTTTCCACCAGCACAGTGAACAAGAGAAGCACCCTATAATCTCCCCGCTTGGCCAAACTCGCTTTAAAGCCTTCTCTTATTCCGTTCCAGCTTAACTTAAAGGCTACGCTGCTCTGCCTAATTGCAGAATTACAGAGTTACAGTTCACTGAAAAAATACCATGGACTATATATGGCAGAGGTTGCCTTCAGGGATGGTTTCAGTCAAAAATAAAATGGTTTAAACTGTATAAGTCTCTAAACTCTATACTCTCTGTAGCGAGAAGCATAATTTAGAGCAATATTGAAGGATAATTGGTTGAAAAATTGGTTCTGAAAAAAAAAATTGTTTCCAGCTATATTCACTTCTCGCTGTTTCTGCTGATCCTTTGATATCCAAAGATGTAAAGGCCAAGTGTTTGCAGGTACAAGTACACTCCTTTTCAGTGTTTGGGCTAGAAGGATATACAGAACTATTGAAGTGATGAACGCTCTCCAAGAATGTTCTAGAATGTTCACAGTGTCTGTGCCCGGTGCTTCTGTTTCATGCGTTCCACACAAAAGCTATGTGGACAGAGATAAAAGGGGGGGGGGGGGTGGAGAGATCGCACCACATATGAATAATTGAAAGGGAAAATGTCAGGCTGTCTCTTTTGCAGGGTCAGCATACAGACAGAGAGGAAAGGTCGATGTGGGAGAAGGGGGGTCGAGGGGAGAGAAGGAGATGGTAATGGTCTTTTGGTGGCATGGGGGTTTGCAGAGCTATGAAATTGATCTTAGTTTAAAGACAGACTCATAAATAAAGCAGAATCTTAACATCACTGCTCTGTTGGGATGAAAATGTACATTCCAAGAGCTTAGCTCACCGAGGATTACTGCTGGTATTTGTCAAACAAAGAGTCCTTTACAGTAGGGACACTGGTAAAACCTGGACTATAATAAACATTTTATTTCAACACACGCGCACACACAGTATATGACTTCAAACAACAGACATCTTTTTCTCTGTCCATTTCTTGGAAAGATTCTTTGTGCCCACGGTGCGTTGACTACATTTTGTGTCACTGGTGACAGTATTTTGATTAAAAAAAAACAAAACAAAACTCATATTCTATATCACCTCTTAAGAACATATTTTGAAGTCTCACCATGGTAATAAGACAAGTAAAAGTTATGTAAATGTTCTGATACAGTAATAAAATAGAGTGGAAACATAAAAAGAATGTTTTTTTTAATCCAGTGCTGGTGTAGTATGGATAAAACAACCTAATAACCCATGTTATGCTATAGCAATAGTGTGTGTGTGTGTGTGTGTGTGTGTGTGTGTGTGTGTGTGGTATTCTCCCTGTGCGAGGTGACTGCTGTCTGTGAAGCCATGAAACAGCAGTCAGTAATCCATGGAGGGATTAACCCCTGCCAGGGCTTTGCTTCTATTTTTAGTGCTAAGGAGCAACGAGCCTGCTACTAAAGCACCCCTGTTAAGTCCCATAGACCACTGGGGTCACTCCTCCCCTCTCCCCTTCACAAAAAAAAAATGTATATGTGTTTGAGGTGTCCTATCTCATGAATTTGGATTAGACAGTGATTGTGTGCATATATGTATAAGCTTCTGCAAATTTCGTGTATATATGTATGTGCTTTTGTGTGTGTGTGTGTATGTGTGTGTGTGTGTGTGTCTGTGGTGGTCGTGGGGGGGGGGGGTGTTGATAGATGATATTTTCCCTGAATGAAGCAATTTTGGTGTGCACTAATGATGTCATGGGATAGCCCTGGTAACGTTAAAGGTGAAGATGAAAGAGAGAAAGACTAAAAGAGAGAGAGGAGCTAGCTCAGCATTGCTCTGTGGGATGCTGGAAAAACAGTACATGCAGTTTATCCCATGGTTTACTGGTTTACCCTCCACAAGCCGCACAGTAGAATATATTTTGATGATAGACCTTTTTTTCATGTGTCTTTATTGTCCCAGTAACATCATTTTCATACTAATAAGCATGCATATAAACAATAACTGAATAATAAATATGGTTAGCTTCTGAGATTTTTCTGTATTAAAAAAGGAAAAAGAAAAACTTTCTCCATTTTTGATTTCATTCAAAACTTTTTTTTTTCCAGACTCTTAATGTGAAAAACATATTACTGCTGAAAATGAAACTGAGAAATGCTGGTGTACTGAAGTTGGGTTTTTGTAGTATATCATGAGGCAGAGACTGTAGACATCTCCGTTGTATACTCTGTGTAAGTCCTCTTCTGAGAAGTGTCTTCAGTGTGTTTAGAATGGCTGTGAACTGTGTGTGTGTGTGTGTGGCGTGTGGCACGTCGTCAAGAGAAACTGTCACTATGTGTGGACACAGTTTGAAACTGACAGCCAAAGTTGAGGACACAGCATGCTGATCTCAGCATGGCCCTTGTGGTGTGCACTGTAGGCACTGTCTCTTTCACACACACACACACACACACACACACACACACACACACACGCTTATGTTACACAGAGATCTTGCCTAGTAACAATGAACAGTATTGGTGCTTAACAGCTAAAAACAGAAGTACTAATATAGATAAGTGCTTCCTAAAAATGAAGTATTTGTCTATCTATCTATCTATCTATCTATCTATCTATCTATCTATCTATCTATCTATCTATCTATCTATCTATCTATCCATCCATCCATCCATCCATCCATCCATCCATCCATCCACCCCCCCCCACCCACCCACCTATCTATCTATCTATCTATCTATCTATCTATCTATCTATCTATCTATCTATCTATCTATCTATCTGATTTCAGAATATTTTGTACACTGTCCTCTCCAATTGCAGGTGTGACCATACATCTGAGCTGACTTCATCTGTAGCACACAGCATGAACGTTGATAGTACTCTGAATATAGAAACATACACTTGACCACACACACATACACGCACGTACACACATACACGCACGCACTCTTAATTACACTAACAATCATGCTTTTTTTTTTCTCTTCATCATCCTACATATTAGTGTCATGATTGGAGTGAAAGCCGCGGCTCATAAACATTGGTGATGTCTAATGAGTACAGGCTAAACTATGAGAGGAGGAGTAGGAGGGGAAAGAATTATGCATGTCAGCAATAGAGGAAGAGCTAAAACAGAGTGCTATCTATCATCCTGTTCACTGAGGCTTCAATAATAATTGGGCTAGAATAAATGGGCCATGGTCTGGAGAGCAGAGCAAAAGCAGGGAATGCTGCCAACCCGGCGCACTGAGGGAAATCCAAAGACCAGGCAGAAGCCAGCCACCACAAACAGAGAGATGAGAAACTCTTCCTTTTAAAGATGGAATTTGATTTTACTGAGAAAGAGAGGAAGAGGGGGAGGAGGAGGAGGAGTCTGGGGTGAGGAGGAGGGGCCAGTGACACAGCAGTAGCTCAGGGAAAAAGGAGAGAGAAGGAGAAGAAGTAGAGAGGGACTGATTAAAGGAGAGGTGGAGAGGCAGAGAGAGAGAAAGAGAGAGATAGGGAGTAGCAGTAGTGTGTGATGGAGAGAAATAGAGACAGATGGTAGAATGGCAAGAGGGAAGTGGGAAGACAGAAGGGAGAGAGAAAGAAAGAGAGAGGGATGGAGATGGAGAGAAAAGGGTGGGGTTCTGTTTTACATTAAGTATTTAGAAGCCCCATTGGGACAGTGTGCAGAGACTGGAATTCTAATTAGTCCACCAAATGAAATGACTGGATGGGTTCATCAATAAAGATAAATGATATTGCAGGGATCTTTTTACACAGTGTGCACAAACAGCAGTCTGCAATTTTTTTTTTCCATTTTCACCTGCTTTAGAAGAGAAGCAATAAATGATTGGAATACAGATGATACTATTGAGATGTGTAATAGAGTTGAAGACAGGTTATTTTTTAGACAGGTTATTGAGAGGTTTTCATTCCTGAGGGTTATAAGAAAGGTTCATCAGTTTTTCAATTGTTGCTGTGGGTCTGTTCCAGTAAGCGGTCTCTGTGTGTGTGTGTGTGTGTGTGAGAGAGAGAGAGAGAGACAGAGAGTCTGTAAGACATGTAAGACTTCTCAAGCTATAGAGACACAAAGTGAGATATACAAGTGAGCAGGCAAGACAGAGATGTCACCCCCATAGGATTTGTGCCTTATGCCATTCATGTCAATTCTTCTCTTCTCTTCTCTTCTCTTCTCTTCTCTTCTCTTCTCTTCTCTTCTCTTCTCTTCTCTTCTCTTCTCTTCTCTTCTCTTCTCCTCTCTCAGGTTGATGAGAAAGCAGCCCGCTCACAGTTTGAATCATGCAGTCTCTCTCTCTCTCTCTCTCTCTCTCTCTCCCTCTCTCCCTCTCTCTCTCTTTGCAACATCTCCGCCAGTCAGATCCCCCACCGAGGGCCCAGATGAGCAGAGCAGTGGCAGAAAGCTCACAGTGGGAGACTGTACTGCAGTCACCTGAGGTATAAACAGAGCTGCACCAGACTCCCAATCCACTCATTCAGTAGTACACGCAATCACTGCAAGACTATCTCCATGCCATTACTTTGTCTGCTCATTTGCATGTGATGAATCCTAGAATAGACCAGAGGACTGTTTTCAATGTAATTAAACCACAAATAACCCCATTTTTAGCTTAGCTTGCTTGTCTGAAGGTCATTTTCATTTTGAAATATACCAAATATCTTTCTGTCTCTTAGTAAGAGAGTTAAATATATATTTGGAACTTGCTGTAAAAAGAATGTGCTGTTGCCTCTGTTTCTGTACCATTCAGAATATCTTGACATGGTGGAGACTCATTCTTTTGACCTTGAAGAAATCATATGAAACAGTTAGTGTCAGATCCCGGATATTGATGAGAGGATAAAAGAAGATGGAATTAGGGCTATGCGCCCACACACACACACCCACACACACACACACACACAATGTACACTTCATGTTCAAATGGTTACTTCATGTTGAAATAATGCAAATACTGACACAATGTACATAGAGAAGTGATTGCACATTCTCCGGTCTATGAAATTCTATTCTAGATCATATTATTTATAGTTTCAGTTCTAGGATACTCTTTTTTAATGACTGTCCTAGTAGTGGCAGATACATACTTTTTTCTTTCTTTTTTATTTGAAAACTATACATGAAAACATGTCATCGTTTTACATTGTTTTTGATAGACTGAATAACAATGGAGCCTTGATCTGGTGCCAAATGAAAAGATGCCTCTGTGTACTGAATCCCTGACTGACATTCAGTCAAAAAGAGAATATGATGTGTAACTTTCTGATGAAGGACTGTGGGTTCTCAGAAAAACCCCTCCATCTTTTTTTTTAATTCCCTGAATAGGAGGAGTGATTGGAAATTATAAGATAAAATGAGGGCTTTTGCAGTGATCTCTCTCTCTCTCTCTCTCTCTCTCTCTCTCTGCTGTGTGTGTGTGTGTGTGTGTGTGTGTGTGTGTGTGTGTGTGTGTGTGTGTGTGTGTGTGTGTGTGTGAGCGAATGTTTAATTTCCCTGAAGATATGCTGTCCCCTGAGTCAACTCGTCTATGAATTTAAACAGAATAATTTATAAAGCTCATTTAATTGAATCTCTGCTGTGCCCATTTGTAGTGGATATATTTTTACAATTCATGAAGGCCCACTGAAGGTCCCACTAAGATGTGTTCATTATCAAAACTCTTGATTACACAGTTTTAACTCCATTTCAGTTTAATCATCTGGGGAGTGTGAGAATAAATCCTAGTCTTAAAATGAGACCTGATACGGCCTTTGCTGGAGAGAATACCAAATATGGCATTAGTAAAGGATGATAGAGGTGGACAAAATGTCCTCAAAGGGGCACAAACAGTGTCCTTGAAGTATAAGACCAAACAAACACAGTGTCCACAGTCAGGAACAATCTCAGCAAAACGACCCCTCATAATTCTCGAGCCATAGTGACTCTGCCAGCGTCAGCCGTGTTTCGTGTGGACTTCTGCTGAGGGATTTGGAGAGCGAGACGATGAGCAAGCTAAGAACAAACAGATCCGTGTTTGCTAATGGAACAAGCTCGTGGTGTTCAAAAGAGAGATGGGACCATCCTTCCTTTCTTTAATCTTCCTCAGAAGTTTGCTCAGGCTAAGCAGGGCACCCTCTCTGAGCACAAACAGCCCTCCTCTCCAGTGTGTGGACAGCTGGGCTAAGAGGTGAGAGCAGTGTCAAGAGTCCAGCTAATGAGGAAGGTATTGTACATGGTACACTCAGGCCTCCTCCGTAATCTCCACTCATTACGCAGAGGCTGGTAGTGAAACAGGGGGCTAGTTCTGTAATAGAGCTTTTTGGACTGATGATTATAGGCTGTGAAGAATATATGACGATGCCTTCAGGGACAGATTGGAGCGGAGTGGCACGGGTTTAAATGACAGGTAAAAGGTTCAGTATACAGAAGATCATAGGTTTGATACAAAACTGGGCTGCATACTAGAAAGTGTTTGAGTAAAACTACAGGTCAAAGCCCATCGCTCACTGAACCCTTGGGCCGAGAACGTAATCCTGTTATTGCCTCAGTGTGACGACTTGGACTCTTCCCCTTTCCAATTCCACCACTCAGAGATCGGCGTCGCCGGTCCACTAATCACTGGCCTATCTACTCATCATCTCCCTCACCTGTTGTCACTTGTTTCTCCTTGATTTCTCCATGTATTTATACCTCTTGCTTTCAGTCTGGCATTGCGAAGTCTTCACACTCCATGTGAATACTGAGCGCTCTCATTTGTATCTCCAGTGTATTTGCCTTTCTGTGTTCTGTGTTTCTGTTTCATTTTATCCCTGTTTTGTTGTTGTATCATCTCCATTTGAAGATATTAAACTTATCATTAAGTTTATCTGCTCTTGCATCCTGCCTTTCTGAAGAATTCGTGACAGACAACTTTGCCTAAGCCGTGGACACAGCAGACATTCCACTTCCGATGGAAGAGAATCCAGAGCCCCTCAGCATTTTGTCAGTCTCTTCTGTGCTGTGTTTGACCATCCGGATGAAGGACAAGAAGCTGGTCAGTGCCTCCTCCGGCTCACCCAGGGTACATGCTCTGCTGCTGGTTGGAACGAACCCGCACTTTGCTCTGTCTACCGGCGGGGACTTAAAGAGGATCTACAGATGGAACTGGCTTGCTGTGGGGAAAACCTCAGCCTGGATTCTCTTATCGCCCTCTCCATCCATTTTGATTGGCGGTTGCAGGAGCGCAGACGACTGTCTCGGTTCCCCAGAGCCACAGTCTCATCACCATCAGAACCAGAGCCTGAGGCCATGGAAATCGGCACCACCCGGTTCAGTAACACCGAGTGTGGCGTCAGATTGGGCAGTGGCTGTGCCTGTACTGAGGAGAGGAGGGTCACTTGTTGTCAAGTTGTCCTGTCAGACCTTGCATGCTCTTGTGATGCAAGGAGAGAGGCGCTCGCTTGGGAATCAACCCCCCAAAACAAGGTGAGCGCCTCCCCTTTCATCATGTTATCAAAGCATTTCTTAATTCCTGTGACAGTGCACTCTGGTGATTTGTCCTACACCCCCATTACAGCCCTGCTAGACTCCCAGAGCAGCAGAGAATTTCATCAGCCTTTCCATGGTCCAGTCACTTCGCCTTCCCCTCCGTCGACTCTCAAGTCCGGTGTCTGTGCACTCCTTGGATGGCCATCCTTTGGGCACTGGGATGTTCACTCACACCTCTGACCCTGTTAAACTCACAGTGGGAGCTCTCCATCATGAGAAATACCCTTTCTTCATCCCTCAGGCTTCTGATCATCCACTCATCCTCGGTCTCCCTTTGCTACAAAAACACAACCCTCGCATTTCCTGGTCAGAAAGGCAAATCCAAAGTTGGTCTCCATTTTGCCATCATCACTGTCTCCATCTCATCTGTGCTGTCACTACCATGGAGAGCTCCCCCGTTGCCACTTCTCCTGAGATCCTATTCCAATATCACAATCTAAGTCTTCAGTAAGCACAAAGCCACTAGTCTCCCTCCTCATAGCCCACGGAACTGTGCCATTGACCTCCTAGCCGGTACATCACCACCCCAAGGATGAGTTTATCCGCTTTCAGCGAAAGAAACCCAGGCGATGGAGGAATACATAAATGAAGCTCTTCAGCAAAAGTTCATTCATCCGTCGACATCTCCAGCATCTACTGGATTCTTTTTTTGGGGAGAAGAAAGACAGAAGCCTTCGTCCTTGTATTGATTACAGAGGTTTGAACTCAGTTATGGTGAAGTACCGGTATTCACTCCCCTCCACCATCGAACAGCTGCGGGGGTCCTGATTTTTCACTGAACTGGCAGGCAGATGCACTGTCACTGATCCATGGGTCATGGGAGGATTCTGATAAGGATAAAACAATCATCGCCCCTTCGTTGGTCATCACACCCATTCAATGGGACATCGAAGAAGACATCCGAAGGGGTCTAGCAGAAGAACCACCACCACCTGACCGACTCGTGGACAAAACCTTCGTTCCCACTGCACTCGATGACAGAATCTTCACTTAGGCTGACGTCTCTCTTACCTCTGGTCACCCAGGAATAACTCACACTATTCATCTCATCTCCAATAAGTACTGGTAGCCCACCTTGGCCTCTGATGTGAGGCGTTATGTACAATCATGCTCAGTCTGCACCACTATGGACATACCACAGCCCTGGTGGTGGTATCTTGGTGTTGGTATCTTGGTGGTTTCTCTAAAGCATGCTGCTTAATACCCTTTGCTTCTCTCCCCTCTGCTCTCCAGGTTGCGGACACCATACTCAACCACATCTCCCGTTTTTTCGGCATTCCGGAGGACATTCTTTCACCTCTCGAGTATGGGAGCCATTCGTGGAAAAATTGGGAGTTACTGTTAGTCTTGCTTCTGGCTATCACCCGGAATCAAATTGCCAGGCAGAGTGGACCATCCAGTACCTGGGGACGTTTCTTCTGGTCTCAGTTGCTACCCTGGGCTGAGTATGCTGAAAATTCTCTGCGCCATTCTTCCACTGGACTCACTCCATTCCAGTGCACGCTTGGGTACCAACCTCCCCTGTGTCCTTGGAACCAGGGCCAAATTAGTCACACACACAGTTTTAAATCCACGTCATCTTTTACGCATCCACTCACCAGAGCAAAGAGTTGACTCATGCAGGACTATTTTCTCCAGCCACACACACTAGCAATTCCAAATGACCTGGTTTCACACAATAAGAAACTGTTATAAATGGAGTTCAGTCTTTGGCCTTGAAGATGAAGTTAAATTCCAGTTACTACCAAAATCAGTTTATAAACTTATTAATGGAAATGTTAACTGTGCGGGGACTGTGTGCCTGACTGTCTGTTCAGGTCAATTTGCGCGCACGCACACACACACACACACACATATGAACAATCAGTTTTACTGCTGAACCTTGCAGTGACTTTCTAAGTGTAATTAATTTGAGAAATGAAAATTATAGGCTTCCATTTAATGTGTTTTTGTATTACCATGCCCAGCTGAATCATTCGGCTGCAGACACACTTGAGAGAACTCTCTGAGTAGCCAGGTCTGGCTGCTATGAGAGGTTGTTGAGCCATGCCCATTTACACTGCCAATATCACCGCTGGAGAGGATGGAAAAAACAGTTTACAGCTGAAATCACCTTTGACAAAGACTTATATAATTGGAAAGACATGAAGGAGAGTACTCTTGTGCTTTAAAAAGGGTACAGATCTTTTTTTTTCTTTTTCAGGTCATTCTGGTTTCCTTTGATGCTGGTGCCACCTTAGCACATGGCTTTCACTCCAACTTCATCTCAGTAGGACTTGAGAATGCTAATGGACTCTAGGGAATAAAAAAAAAAAAAATCACATTTCTATACTTATTCATTCTGTCTACAATACCTCCTATCATTTGTTCAGAAAGTATAACCCTGCCCCACGTTTTTCCCTGAATGCCTGTCAGTTGTATGTTGAAAGCAAGGAATGAAGTACTAGGCCGATAGCTATCGTGTTTTCTGAAGATTTACACTGAGGGTAGACGAGCCTTCTCCTGGGAAACCTTTCTCCTGTAGGATTTTGTTCCATCAGTCTTGCTCATTTCCCTTCAGGCTGGTGATATTACCTGGTGGTATGTTTTGACAGATATTAGGTTAAATTTTCAATATGAGATCATTTCAGCTTGAATATGCACAAATTTGACGATGTTTTCATAGCTGACAGTTGCGGCAAAGCATTTGAAAACTCTCTTGGTCAGAAGCTTCATTTCCCGCCATCATACAGAGACCTGGAATTTGGTGAAGTCATGAAACCTTAAAACTTCAAGCCAAAGCAATCACTAATTACACATATGGACCATGAACAGACTCTATGGTTTGTTGTTAGGTGGTGTGCCTTCAGTGTGAACCAAACTATGGGAACACTGGGCTGTCTGATGGGGCTTAAATGCTATGTACACTGTACTGATCACACGAAGACCATGTCTGATATGTGCAATTTCAATGAAAGAAAACACTGAGTGAGACCTGATAATGAGCCATAACCAAACCATGATTTTTGAACCACCGATCACCCAATAGAAGTCATGTTCAATAAACAGAACAGTTTCTTCCTCTTTTTCTCTGTAAAAATGATTTGCCAGAGTATGTTAAATGAATGTAGATAGGCTGCGTCACTTGCCTTGGAGAACAGACGAAGATTAGATCAAATATTTTTTTCCTTCCTTTTGTTGTCACTAAGCCCTATTTTAATGACAAGAACGAAATAACTTGAGGTTTTCAGATTCAGTTAAGCAGAATGAAAGCAAATCCAAAGGACACAAAGTGGAGGCACTGAGATAATGGAGCAAGTTTTGGATGTCATTATGAGCAAATTGATATAAATGAGTCAGGAAAACACTTCTGGGAGAATGACCTGATGTCAGCATACTAAACAGAGCAGCAACAATGACAGGATTGCTAAGCAAGCATGGAACTGGTAAACTCTGCACGGGAGACCAAAATTAGGTTCAAACTTCTGATGTGTTTACATAACCCCCTGATGGCAAAACACATTTTTTAAACAGATTACGTTGGTTAGCGGCTGTAGTTTCTTACTGTATTCTACATGTTCTATATAGTAAATAGACAACAAAAAATCATGGTTGGAATCTAATTTCTTCCACACTTCTTGAGAGATTAACCATGTTGCTGAAAGGTTAGAATTTTTTAACATTACCTCTAGAGAAACATGGCTGAAAACATGTGGCTTGTGTGCTGAAGTTTTGCAAATTCAAACCAAAAATACAAGGAATGTCAGCATCATATCAGACAACATACTTAGTAAACATTGTAATATATGTTTAATGGGATTTTGCCTGGTGATCCGATCAGGCTAACCAAGGTCAACCTTACTGTCAGAGAACTGTAGCCAGGTGTATCAGAATAATGGTGGATCAAAAGGAAGGCAGATTCTGAGGAGGGCTGTTAGCTACAGTTCATTTACAACAGGTCTTCATCTTTCACTCAAAAATGGCCTTTTTTGAACCTGTGTGCGTGTGTGTGTGTGTGTGTGTGTGTGTGTGTGTGTGTGTGTGTGTGTGTCTGCTCTTCAGTTTCCATTGCAGCTGATTTGCATTGTGTTTAAAATTCCCAGGCAGCTGTGTCATAAAGACCTTGCAATGTTTATGGCTTTCTCTCACACCTGCTCCTTTCCCTCGCTTTGAAAGAACGATGCAGAGGGATGTGACAAGAAGGCTCTCAGAATACATAAACAGCGCAATGCGTTTCTATATTAATGGCCTTCCACACTATGTTTGCAGGATTAGCTTCTCATGAGGAAAAATACAGGGAGGAGCTAGATGTTAGACAGGGAACATCCCCACATGGCTTCCCATGAAGACGTGTTTGATTCATCTCAGGTCTTCGTGACGTATGTGAATAGGTTGCATTTAAGGGATCATTTTCTTTCAGATTGAGCAACCCAAGGAGGCTACCTCGCTTCCTGAGCATGTGCAGAAAAATCTCATTTCTCACATGTATCAGAAATATTTCTGAAATGCTGAGGGAACTGTCTTTAGTGTCTCTCTTCCATATCAGTGTTCTTTTGGTGGAAGCCGAGAGAGTGAAGGTTGTGGTTCCGAAGCCCTGTTCCTTTGGGTCTGGCTGTGGCAGTGCTGTGGGTTTTCACCCTCATAATGCTGATGAGGTTAAGCTGACAGTGAGCAGTCAGGTCCATGGCAGCAGTTCCCAGAGCTCTCGTGCTTTGTGGATTGAGAGTGTTAGAACGGGGCCAGCAGATGGAGAGACAGAGACGGAAAGAAACCACTAAACTGGCCAACTAAACAGGCAAAGAGAGATGAAGAGTGAAATAGAAAGAGAGACAGCTGTGGTTAGGAAGAGAGAGAGATGGACAGGCAGGAGTGAGAGAGAGAGAGAGAGAGAGAGAGAGAGAGAGATACCAGCAGAATGAGTGAGACAATAGCAGACAGAGATACTCAACATCTCAGCAGCAGGAAAAGAGAAAGAGACAGAGACACAGGTGGCTGCCATGCAGCGATTTGAGAATCTGACTGGGATAACATATTAGTCATGACAGGCACTCAAACTAAATCTGACAGCGTTGCTAGCAGACTTTTGGGTTAATTTGGGGATGTGACATTATCACTAACACTTTAATTATCACAGAGAATGAAAAAGAAAAACAGAAATAGAGCATGGAATACAGATTAGATGAGATGATTATAAAATAGATTATAGTGTTAATATATACATTTACATTCAAACTTGCCCCTGAATGTACTATTCATCATCATGGTCTAGAAAAGACTTGACCTGAATATTACAGCTTTAATCCTAGTACTATATTGCTTTAGCAATACATCTGTAAACCAGCTAAACACTGTGATCTTGCAAGATCCCACGCTGTCCCTGCTGCAAGCATTGTATTCTAGGCGTTGTATGTCTAATAAAACACGAAGGTTATCTTACATGTTCAGCTCCTCATATGGAAATGTAAAAACAAGCCATTTTACAGTCTCTAAGCACAGAAGGAGACATCTCCAAATGTCGCAGATCT
The DNA here is from genome assembly GCF_902362185.1 of Chanos chanos. Taxonomy (NCBI): domain Eukaryota; kingdom Metazoa; phylum Chordata; class Actinopteri; order Gonorynchiformes; family Chanidae; genus Chanos; species Chanos chanos. Next base: position 12,046,037 of record NC_044495.1, read on the forward strand.
GTGGGGTGAGATCATGTCTGGCAATGTGGAGGGTAATGTCCTAGCCTCTCTCTCTCCCTCTCTCTCTCTCTTTCTCTCCCTTGCTCAGCATGCCTTTTTTTTGCAGGACCAGATGCTGTATTGGAAGGACAATCTCATTAGTGACACTGTGTGTAAAAGATATATACACTCCTACAGTTCCTTTCCTCCACGTCTCATCATGCCATGCCTTTGAACACTCTGAGACCAAATGAAAGATAATGTAATGTGGGCTAACAGTGAAAGGTATTTTAACTGAGATTTGTCTTTTATTAAATGCATTGTGTTGCTGCTCACTTCCTGTACTTGTACACTAAAGGCTCTAAAACACGCGAGAGAGAGAGAGATTGCGAGAGAACACTCTTCCAGTAACCCCTTCAGGGTGGTTATGTCTCAGCCTTCCACGGATGTGTGATATTTTCCCCAGGGGAAGCCCAAAGATTAATCACTCTTATGAAAGAAAAGCATAATTAAAACGGGGGACTTGGCAGCGTGCAATCGGAGAATGGCCCAGGCATTGATATGCTGCTGAGGGTGGGGGGAGGGGGGATCTTATGTTGTTAACGTACTCTGAGTCCAAAGCGATTAATAACCTTGCCTTGCTGACGCATCCTGTGTAAATGTCACTCAGAGTAACATTGAGTGTGTTTGGGGGAGTTCATATGAATCATATGTAATAACAGTGTTCAATAAAATAGAGACAGATCATAGGGCCTCTTATCAAGTCCCATAGGCCTCTGCTCCACTGCTTTATCTAATACTGACTCTTTCCAAGCATTTAGCACTGTAGCAAGCTCACTAGCTAGGCTTTCAGGACTGTGTTATTGGTGAGCTCACCACGTGTGCAAATGTATATGGAAGAGACAGTTTTCATTGTCTGAATGCGGTAACCAGAAGCAGTGTAACAGATACATACATGGCTGACGTAAGACAGCGGCTGTCTCTGGCTTCCAAGGTCCTTGTGTTTGGTTGAATCTCTGAGTGCTTGTTGTTGATTGATATTTTGGGATTGTTTCTCTCCAGAGAATAATTATGAGGCCTTGGCATTCAGTGTCTATATTTCAAGTCACACGAAGCAGCTGCCGTCCATCTCCACAAATAACTACACACATCATAAAGCTACGCTTAGGGCTGTAAAGTGAGGGACTATGGGTAATACTGGTTGGGTGCTGAGTAGAGTTACATATCAAAATATTCATATGTTGATATTTGAACGTAGAAACTTGCTGACTGAATTTTGTCAGTACAATGTGTTTATTTTAGCCATAAGTAAATTTTAAGAAAATTCTATTTTTCACTTTGAGCCTCTATCTTTTAACGCTTCATTTAAGAACAGAGGACCACATGTTGAAAAGCCCCCATTCCTTCCCTCAAAACACCTTTCAAGCACACATATATGCACACATGCACCACTCACACACACACACACACACCACTGCTCTTCTACAGAGGACATCCCCCATCTTGCCATGGCCAGCGTATCTCGGCAGCTGTTCCCTGCAATCACATGACCACAAAACCCTTGTTTGGAGAGAGACCAGCTTGCATCCAGTTGGGACACATACCGAAAGACACAATTCCCAAACGAGCCTCAAAAAAAGAGGAAGTATATATCTGAATGTCATTGTGTTTGATCTATATGTTTGATCTATCAATGAGAATAATCTATAGCAAAGACATTGGCAGGTTCAAAAATAGCACTCATCAATGACCCTGTCATTTGAATCAAAGTAACACTGTAGGTTTTACCTTTGGAATGCTACTTGAAGAACCAGTAAACCTTGTTGTGTAGAATGTGAATTGCCAGCTTCAATCCATCAACAACAGTCATAAAGCATCTGGTCTTTTAAAATCTCAAAAAGAAAGATAGGGCTTGCTACAAGTGACCTTAAAACATGAGTACACCCCCAAATCCAATCTTACATATCAATATTTTAAGCCGCAGACAGCCCCTCTGGTTTGGGAAAGCGTGAGGATAAATCAAGTGTTGTCTGTGATAGGAGTGGCCAGTCAGCAAGTATTGTCCATCTGTTTGCAAGTGTCATATTGATCCCAGAATACCATTAGGCCATCTCCTGATAGATTCTTCAACATCAGCATCGAAGTTGGTAACCCCGATATCATGCCCTTTATATTCCCTGCACCTGGTTGATCATTCCATGGTCAGTGGTGAAAGGAAACATAGAGAGAAGCATGCATTTTAAGAGTGGAGGTGTTTAGTTCACTGTAATCCTTTTTTTTGAGTAATTCAGTTAATTTGATGTAAATGACTGTGTTGCACTTTTCTTTCTGTCCTTACATTTACTAGGTATTTCCCCAGTTATGTTTATGTTTAATGCACCTTTTTTAGTCTAGCAGAATCGTGACATAACTTATGTGCCCAAAATGAACATTTTACAGCCCATAATGAGTGCATGCAGGCATTTGCTTGTACTCCAGGGCTGATTCATTTGAGTCTTGTTTTTATCATCTCGAAGTTCCAGGCAAATTTCAAGAGGCTTATGGAATTAAGACGTCTTTTGGCAAGCCGGGTTGGAGGTATGCGCTACACAAGATCTCTTACCCTCTAATTAAGCTCTTAAATCCGGCTTCTGGATAAGGTTTTTAAAGATGCCTCACGCGAGTCATTCTTACATGTCAGTCAGGCCGAGTTGAGACGAGAGACTGACTCACTGTGAACAGCAGCATGACCACAGAATGTTCTAGAAAAACCAAGTGTCACTGCTCTCCTCACATTAATATTGCATTTATTTGTCATATTTCAACAAAAGGCCTTGGTAAAATGGTTTTATTTAATATCAGCATAAATAATCAACACAATTCTATACATTCTCATCTTTCATATTGACCTTTATGATTTACATTTGTAGTAGATGTAATAAAGTTATAGCAGCAGCTACAAAGAGGAGTAGTCATGCATGATAACGTAATTGAAAAAGAGGGTGAAATGTATGAAATATTTATATAAGTTTTAGAGAGCCAAAGTCATTTTGTTGCCGTTTGTTGGTCTCAGAAGAGGAGAAAGAAACAACAACATACTTCACTACAAAGAAAAAGACATGAATTGGTGATTTGACAGTATGAGATAAATTTAAAAAAATGTACTATAGGCTTACCAAAAGTAATTCTGCAAATCATGTAATACATTAATAATTCTAATGGTATTGATACATTGTGCTGGTGTCAAACATACAAAGACACATCTACTCAGGTGTGTAATCTGGTCTAAAACAATGCAGCTTAAGTGGTAGGATAACTATAATAAGAGCTTGAGTAAGGTCCAGTCACTGCAGCGGCCATAATCTATGTTGTCTTTCAATGTACACAACAGAGCAAAATGCTTGAGACCATACCTTTAAAGGCTTCATTCATTAGGCAAGATGACTGAGCAATAAACAAAAAACACTGTAATTAACACAATAAGGTTAAATACATACAGAGAGATAGACAAAGAAAGAAAGAGAGGAGGGGTAGTATAAAAAAACCTGGGTTCATAATTGACAAAATAAACAACAGTTGACAACATATATGCAGATTTTCTGAAAGATTCAAGAACCTGTTCAGTTAGCAGATTTACTGTGCTTCCAGCTCATCTTTCTCTCCTGGCCAGAGAGCAAAGACCACTTTCAGACCAGTCACAGTGGATAATTCAACCCCCCCCCTCTCTCTCTCTCTTCCTCTTTCTCTCTCTCAGTCTGCTGGGCCAGCTCTAATCTTGTTAGACAGGGAGCACCTTTGTTGCTGATTAAGGTTTGTCGTCCAGTGATTTTTATTGGCTGCCAAATGGAGCGTAGCGTATACATTTATCAGGAACAATTAGTTAGGCAGCAAAGGGTGGCCGCCCCACCTGCCAGCTGGGATAAGAAGGATGGGGCGGAGCAAATCTCTCTGGGAACATGACAAATTATAGACTGCATCAAAGGAAATGATTGATTTGGTGGTTTTGGGCTTGAGTCTTGATGTTGTACCCAGAGAGACTGGTTGCTTTATGGCAGCATGTAGTGTAACCCCTTTGTGAAAATTGCTGTTTCCACCTCTCAAATATGTGCTAATTTTTCAAACGTTTTGGTAAGAGCCACTGAAATGTATCACAAGCATGTTAGGAGGATAACCCACTGTGAAGATAGTTTGCTGACTGTGAAGCCAATACTTAACATTTCTAAAATTTCTAAAAATGTCTAAAAATGTGACCTTTGGTGTCTTTACATCGAAATACATCTTGATTTTATGTATAAAATCCATATGGAAATGACAAAATCCTCATGTAAATTCCTGAAATGACTCAACTATTCGTGCTGAACTTCTGTCCTAACTTTACCTTTACATTATGAGTAAATGCACTCACCCATAAAAGAGAGCTGTGTTGGAATAGTACACCAGTCTGAATCACCTGGGAGGATAAATATGACCCCAGTTTTCATTTACTCTCCCAAACTGACGCCTCCCTCGCTCCTCTCTCACTGGTCATTCATCATCTTTATAATGGTGTTAAGAACGAGGGTTTTTCAATTTACGGTTCACAACTGCGCAAACTTGTGAGGATATTGTATAAGTTCTGTAATAAATAATATTGAAGTGAGTGGACGTAATCCTAATCTATGACTTTTTTATTATCCTGACATCAGATTAAACTGGTAAACCAGAATTAATCTTGCATCATCCCGTTCATGTCTGGTTGAGATTGCCATAACTTTTTAATCAAATCCCCCAATCAGGTGTGTGGGTGCGTATGTGTGTGTTTGTTTGTATGTGTGTAAGTGTGCACACGTGTGTGTGTGGGTGTGTGTTTGTCACATGGTTCTCCACATGATTGCCTCTCCAGTTGGCCTTGTCCTGAGCTTTCATAATGATGAAGTTGTGTGAGGACAGGAGAAGTGCAGTTAGACAGTGCTGGTTTGATATGCTAAAAATCTGTTCCCTCAGATGAACCTTCTCCTCCAGGAGTACAGACTCACCACTCTCAGTTCATGAACTTTAGTTGTTCAAATACCGCATGATCTGAAATGAGACTTCGGGGACAGATCACAACATACTCCATCATTTAGCACTTACTTCAGACAACTAGTTGTAGACAGAAATACACACGTAAAAGGATGCTCAAATGAGAGAGGCAAATGAAAATACACTGGGGGTATTTATAAACAGTCAGCACCCACAAGTGTATTTTTTTTTAATTTAATGGGAAGTTAATTATGCCAAGGGTGTTGTTGCATCAAGTTTTTTGCTGTTGTTTTTGTTTTTATTCTTAAGAGAAAGGAAAATCTGTCAGCATTACAGTGTGATTTGTAGAAAGTGGGCAAATTTCATAGCCTCTGGCTCTGTGAGTTGAAAGACCATCTTTCAGTGTTTTCTCTAGTTTTGTATGTCTTCAGTTGTATTGTAATCTCGAGGAAGATCACAATTTAACATACTCTGCCTCTCTACATGTCTTTTATTGCAAGATTATGAAAAAGAAAAATATGGAATAGGAAAATAGGGGGCAAGACAGAAAGAACATTATTTATGAATATCGCACCACTTTCCTGTCTTCTTATGTTGATGATACTGCTATGATATTAGCATTTACTTTATGATTTCAGTATCTTTTTCTTTTTGATGTTACAGAGGGTAATACAACAGCTTAATAGTTTTGCTAGTTTTGCATCATACTTTAACATCACATTTAAAAAAAAACAGAACCGTGTATTTGTCATAGTTTTTGTTCTCTTCTGAGCTTCTAGAAGAAGTATAAATTAAGGCATTCTTTGGAAAACAGTCATAGTTGTGTAGGGAAAACATATAAGGTCAGACAAAATAAATCTGAGTAACCTCTTCAGATGTTCTGAAGTATTGGTCCAGCAAGGTTGTAATAGAACTTATTCACCATTTACTCTCATTCACAACGTAATCCTTCTCAAAAACCTGGAGGTTCAGAACTCCCAGCCTTTAAATAAAGGCTACAATTAATTACCGGTTTTTCATACCTGCTCACTGCAATGTGTCCTTCTAATGACAACTTAATGTCCACGTATACAGTCAGGCTGCTGTACCTAAAGTAGAAGTGTATTTTGCTACTAAGTAAACCTATCATCAAACGCAGATCTGCTCCACCAAATCAAAAGTGTTGATAAGGTGTTTAAGTTAACTAAAATGACTGGGACACATAAATGATACGTTTTTGAGGTCAAATTTATCTTGTCAATTTTGTATGATCTGAAAAAGGTACCTGCTGTCCTAATGTGTCAGTTTGCTGACCCAACTTTAAAACAGAGGCAAATGTTTAGGGAAAAGACAGGTCTGATTTCCTTGATTTTTTTTGCCTCTTTGATTTTGACTTTGGATTTTTTTTTGCCCAAAAATGATTATAAAAATAGACATTTCTACCGAATACCTTCAAAACAGGGTGATTAGAGGACATATTAAAGGTCCATGTAGAACGCCCACTATAAAGACCTGAGGGTCGGTAACACACGTTTCTACACCACACACACGGTTAAAAGATGTTATCCATACGATGGACAGATAACGAATAGTGACATTGCATAGAGAGGAAGAATGCGACAGAATAAACGACAGCACCAGCCACATCAAATATATTCTCAGCTTTTGTGAGATAGAGTGGATTTAATTCACAGTAATTCATCCAACTTAAAGTCATTCAGTTTTACATTTATACAGATCCAGCTCAATCTGAATAAAAAAACCAAAACAAAACAAAATAAAACAAACAAACAGAAAAACTGTATCAGGATCGGAGGCTTGGTTGCTTTAGAAAAGATGGACGAGGGGACAGTTCAGTTGTATCCAGTGTGTTCTGTGCGCAAGGCCCTTTATAGCTGACATGTAAAACCCTAAAGATAAAAATACAGTAAAGTCTCACTGATGGGCCTGTTTGTTTGTTTGTTCAATTTTTTTAACAGCTATCACAGAATAACCTACTCGTTCTCCTTCTAAGCCATGCCAACAGATGATGCTCATAGAAGTCAAACAGAATGGTGACTCTTCACCAAAAAAAAAAAAAAAAAAAAAAGATCTGGAATTCATAAGCTATATCTTTCTGTTTTAAAGTCTCTTGGGTTTCAGGCACCTTCAGTCCCTTTGTTGATGCTGGGTTTCCTGAGGATCTGGTTTTGTGTCTTTTCAAATACTATTTCATGTTAGCTCTATCTGTTTTTCATTATTTATGAAGCAGACCATTAGAGAAATGAATAAGTTATTTCGTTTATTGTTTTTTTTGTCATTTTTTTTTTTCAAGAACTGAGAGGAAAAAAAAATCAACATTGATTGGAATTCTTTTCTCATGTTGTCGTGTGTTTGTCATTCAGAGCAGTTTGTTTGCATTTTCATTTTTAAAATGATTTGAGTCCCAGCCATTACCAGTATAAAAGAGCAAGCAGCACAGGTACCATTGGAACTTTGAACCAAGCCTCCAAACACTCACATTATGTAAAATGCATCACAGCATGCATAACTGCATTCATACATAACCCAATAATTTTTGCCATTTAGTAGTAGTAGTAGTAGTAGTAATAGTAGTAGTAGTAGTAGCTGTGAAAAATATCCAGGATGTATAATTGCATGAATTCTACTAGCACAAGCAGAGGAAACGAGACTCTGCTGTTGTATGTGCGCAGTCCTTCTCACGAACAGGGAAAAGAGGAGTGTGTTGATGTTTCATTAAAGCTTTTGTTTAGTTTGGGTCCCAAATGCAAGTCCTCTTGTTTGATTTTCAGTCACACAAAACTGTTCATATTCCTTGGTTAACTTGACACCATTAGAGAAATGAGCACGTGTATCTCACACAAATGGTGTAAGACAGGTGTGCAGTCCTGGAATGTTGGTCAGATAAGAGTGGACCAGACAGATGGATACGTAGTAACATAGATGGACAAATAGATAGAGAAAGAGAGAGAGGAAGAAAGAGAGAGAGAGAGAGAAAGAGAGAGAGAGAGAGAGAGAGAGAGAGAGAGGAGGGGGAGAGAGCGAGAGAGAGAGAGGGGGGGTGAGACACAGAGAGAGAGGGAGAGAGAGGGGGAGGGAGTGAGAGAGAGAGAGAGAGAGAGAGAGAGAGAGAGAAAGCAAGAGAGAGAGGAATGATATTACACTGCGCCATCAAGCCAACGAGACGAGCAGTACTTTTCCTTTCTGTTTCTTGTTTAGTGACTGTGGTTTGGAGGAATTGCAGGTCCCCACTGGGGTTGAAGATTGATGTGACAGAGCCCAGGCTCTTTGATCTTATTCTGGCTTTGCAGAGTCATCTTGGCAGGTTCTGGGCCAAGACCCACCCCCAGACGATCCCAGGATGGTCAGTCCCCAAACTGCTCAGTGCAGCCTGGGCACAGTGTTCAGCACCACCCCACCCCCCTCTTTTTTTTCCTTTTTCTTTTTTTTTTTGACCTTCATGAATGCAGACAACCTTCCCCTCAGCTGGAGACACTCCCTTGCAGTCTTCTCTGAACAACGGAGAAATGGTAAGAGGGGGAAGAAATGACCACCTCCCAAACAAATGCGGCACAAATCCTACTTTTACAATGTCCGAGCAGTTCTTTCTCATATTGTTCTCTTAACATGCACTTCTTTTCCTCTCAAACCATATACAGAAAATTGTATAAAAAGAAAACCTGACAAACAAAAATTCTGTAAATGGAGAGCAGGGAGTGCAGTTTGTTTGAACAGGTTTTAAAAAAAGGCTTTTCTCAGGGCACACAATTTAATGATACTTGTTTGGCATGTAATTGAAAAAAAAAAGATTTCTAAACGCATGAAATCCAAATGTTCCACTGTTAAATAGTTTCAGTCAAAGCAGTTTAGGTCCAGTGATCGTTTGTAGTTGACAAGTCGATGCAGTAAATGCGGTATCTTTCCTTAGCCAAGGCCTTGAAACTGAAAGCACACGCTTGAGATCCGATCATACAAGCCATGCCAGTTTACACAGAGGACGTCATGAGCTATTTCAGAAATACGGGAAAAAATATTGCATTTCAAATATATCTGCTGTGCGTGAATTTCACTTCTACTCTTACTCTCATGATTATCTCAGGTTTCTTTGTCAAGGAGACATCTGGAAATGTCCAGTGAAAAACTAGCACCAGAACAAGTTCATATTGCCCGTATCTCGTTTTTTTCTTTTTCTTTTTTTTTTCGCAATAAAAAAACCGTTTGTGCTATCATGGGTTCTGATCCCTTAATATTGTGAATAAAGGTGTTATTGTCCTGTGTAAAAAAAAAAAAAAAAAAGACTAGCACTTTATTTATTTTTCCGGTCATTTGCAAAGTTGCAAGAGAGAAAATGTAATATATTATTTTTCATTTAAATCACAACGAATACAATTAAAGGAAACCTGGCCGGCATTTAGCATAATCCAAGCAAGAAATTTGCTGAATTGATGAATATTGTTATTATAATTATCATTATAATAGATTTTGTATTTATATGTATACATTTATATTTAATATGTTTATGTACAAGTATGGCACTTAATTAGGCTACATGGAAGCAAGAAAACAAATTTTCTCCACAAATGAAAGCAGTGGGCGCTTTGGTGTGTCTGAAATTAAGAGTATCACAGACGTTAAGCGTTTCCAGCAAATCCAACCCCCCTTCACTATTTTCGCAAAGTCCGCTATAGCAATGGAATGATTTACATAAGTTAAGGTCAGTGGTGCAAACACAGGCAACAAAAAAGAAACATATCAAGCTGTTGTAATATCTCTTAAGGTTGATCCTTAAGTCCTAGAGAGTTTTCGTTCAGTCATAGTCATCCGGTGTGCATTGTGTCGCCTAAATATGGTGTCAAAATTGGTGGGACAACAAAAACAAAAACAAAAACCACCATTAACACCACACGTTACGGTTAGGGGTTTGGCTTCCCGGCGTTCACTTTTTAGTGCAATACGTATTTACTCTGTTCAAGTATAGCTGAGCATCCCGACAAGGGTAAATACTTGGACATATCTCTATACTCTCTATATAGCGCCGTAACAGAGTATAAACGTTGCTAAAAAGTTGCATCAGTGCAATGTAAGTAGGCTGACAAACCGTGTCGTCCACACCTGTCACTGAGAGTCCTTAAAAGACTAAGAAAGAAAATTCTACCCACTCTTTTATTTCATGAGACATAAGTGGCGATATGAATCGTCCATTTCCCATTTTTTTCACGGTTAGATTTTTATACATCGTTCAGCATGAGAGTTTTTTTGTGTATTACACGTAAGCAGAGTCACTTGACTGAGTGCGACCGAAATTGGGCATACTCATGCGAGGTAAGTCTTTATTCCTAATTTCATAAATTGACTTTCTCCTAGCCTGCACTCCTCTCACGGCCGTTTTGATTTTCCTCCATCCCAAATGGTTCAGTTCTGCCAAATTCAGAACCACACAGAAACCACTGACCGCAAACATGAAGACTAGAAACACGGTCTTTTCCGTCGGCCTGGAGACATAACACTCCACATCTTTGATGCAGGGATATCGATCACACTCGTACACCGCGGGGACGTTGAATCCGTACAAGAAATATTGACCGACTAAGAACCCAATTTCCAAAGCGTTTCTAAAAACCACTTGGATGATGTAAAATCTTGAGATGCCCTCTTGTCGTCTCATTTTTGACTTTGTAGTTCTCATAGACGCATTGGGGATTTCTTTGACTTCCAAACAGTCGGGTTCAGCTTCTTTTGTGGAGTTCTCCGTGTTTTGCAGTACTCCGTTTACGATAGTGTTTTTGATTTTTTTACTGTCTTCCCGTTTCATTGAATCTTGATCCTTATCCACCGTGAGAAACACTGTGGAGTAACGGCGCTCCCTTTGCTTTGCTGACTGGTGAACTGAATATGTAATAAAACAAAGACTCGGAGTACAAACCATAATGATCTGAAATACCCAATATCGGATATGAGATATGGGGAATGCTTTGTCGTAGCACGCCTGGTTACAACCAGGTTGTAAAGTGTTACAAATAAACATGGTTTGTTCATCGTCGTAAACTGTCTCTCCAACTATCGCTACGATGAGAATCCGAAAGATCACCACCACAGTTAGTAGGATCCTAAAAACAAACAAAAAGAAGTATTTAAATGGATGTTTCCTGTGCTTATACTTGAAGTAATGTCAGTAGTGGTGATTAAAACTGATTTAAACAAAGGGTTCTCAAGTATGAAGCCACGACTATTTGGAGCTGTCCAGTGCTGAAATCAAAGCACGCTCACTGACACACGTTACGCCTTCAACAATACACTCAAATTCAGTTTTTGATTTGTTCAGCGGTGTCTGAACCATATTGTTTTATGTCTCACACATAAGTCTGATTGTATATGTGTGGTTGTCTTAAATTTTTATCAACAGAATCCCAGCATAGTAAAGGACGTGAACCAGGCGATACAGCCGGTCCTTGCGTTCGGTCCATGCAAAGTAAGCTACACCAAACCAACCCTTTTCCTTCCAAAACCTGGTCATCAGTAAGGGGGAAAGATTTCTCTCTCAGGTGTAAGTATAATTGACTTTTTGCCTCTTACCTTCCTATCATAGTAGAGTGCTGCTGGACAGCAGCCTCTAGGAGCCTCTCTAGTATCGTCCATTCCCCCATGTCTGTTCATCCGGAGAGGAGAGCACCCAGCACTCTGAACAAATTCCACAGAATTGAGATGTTGCTCGTCCGTTTTCTTTCTTTCTTTCTTTCTTTCTTTCTTTCTTTCTTTCTTTCTTTCTTTCTTTCTTTCTTTTTTAATCTCCAGAGATTGCGATTTTATCTGACACAATGTGCATTGATCACGAGCTATGTTCACCAGCTGTTTTCCCACTACTTGCGCGCGTCTCTCACTGGCAGCACAGTTTCTCTGTCTCTCTCTCTCCCTCTCTCTCTCTCTCTCTCTCTCTCTCTCTCTCTGCTAGTAGGGCTCACGCGACGACAATCCCACACACTTTTTTTAGCCTGTCTCCCAGCTCCTGAACTGCTGATGAATGTAAAAGCCCTCCTATTTTCGATCTTCGCATCAGGTTGATGAGTCGCCTGCGCGCCCTCTCTTCTGGGTGGAGTAGAGTGAGGTTTGGATTTAATGTCTTGCCCAGTGCTAATCCCCTTTTAAGTAGTATCTCTTCCTGCGTCACGCATGGACAGGTTTGTAGTGGGCTGCCAAAATAAATAGGTAAATAAATAAATAATAAAAAATATTTCCCATTTTCGAACTTCCACAAATGCGCTCTGAAATTATGCTGTAATAAGTGTGGGATAACAAGTTCGCAGGTATCTATGATTTGAGATGCGCAAAAACAATTGCAACTGTGTTCAGTCACACAGGAAACAGACTGTAATCTGCTATTTTTGGTTATGTTGTGACCAAAGTCTACGAGGTCAATATTGTTCTGGTGTTCTCCATATTAACCATAGCTTTATGTGGAAACTTGTTGCAATGTATAGTTCGTGCGACACTTCAAATGTGTTTAAAGCAGATGCTCTCGACTACCCGTGGGGAAAGCCCTCCCCGTTGAATTACAGTGACATAAGCTATTGTTTTGTCACCGTCATCGATAACGATTTGGATATATTGAGGGACTAAGTGAAAGTGCCATCGTAGCTGCTAATCGCTTTAGCATGTTGGCCCCTGTGTTTAAAAATAGAACCGAAATATCTGGCCCCGCCCTGAGTCTTGCTCACGGATACGTATAGCTCCACCGTGGCGCCCACATCACGTTTTGATTAGTTATCATCGGTCTGTGTTATCATTCCAGCCACTGTGTTAGCTACTATGATTTGAGGCAGTTTCAAATTCTTTAAAATATATTATTTATGCAGTGAAATATATGAATGAGAATATAAAATTGTTAAAACGGGAAATGCTTATTTCGTGGCAATCAGTGCATGTTAGAACAGGCAGAATACCGTTGGATTTTATTAATGAAGGGTTCATGACGGAAATGTAAACGTTTTCTACCTTTATGAATCCATAAAGCGGTTCAAGGGCAGTAACAGCACTTTCAGATGTTTAAGGTAACTAATCACGTGTCCCCCACGGATGAGAGACTAAGGTTAATTCATAATAAGATGGCTAATCCCGGAACAGTAATCTTTTATAACCCCCAACTCAAATCGTGTATATCTTTCCACTCCAGCAGCATCACGTGATGAGATAGGACAGACGTCTCCTAGACTGAGAGGCAAACACTGGCACCCTCTATTTGCCAACTCCTATACTCATTAAATATCGAGGTTAATACACACACACACACGCACACACATATATGTGTATATGTATATATATATATATATATATATATATATACACACACACACACACACACACACACACACACACACACACACACACATATATATATATTTGTGTGTGTGTGTGTGTGTATGTGTATATATATATGTGTGTGTATATATATGTATATAATTATGAATGGACAAAAAAAAATAAAGATTTTGCTCTGCTTTTTGTTACTTTTGTCATCATTTCAAGCTATTTTGGCTTTGTTGGCTCGGGGTCAATTTCAGTTTAATTATTAATATTTCAGAGTATGTCATTTCATAGTATGAATTCAGTATATGACATGACACATATTTTTCATTTCAGTTGTTAAATTTCAATTTCTCACAACGTCCTATCTAGTAGATTGGGCTTATGTATAGCATTCATCTTCAGATCACCCCCAAAACAATTTTTTGTTTGAAAAAAGAAAAAATGAAGACAATGCATGTTTAGGGGTCATGTGTCTTATTTATTTATTTATTTTGCTTATACACATTCATGTAAAAATTTCATTTGCATGTAAACATACAGTTTTTTTTAAGGAAGGCAGCCTGAGTCATAACTTTGACTTGTGCAGTAGAGGTATGTTTGGAGATGGTAGAACATAAGGAATATGACATTTAGAAACATTTTCGGTGAACAATGGATGGGCCAGCTTCATCATATTCCTGTTTGCTAATCCACATCTGCTGGAAGGTAGACAGGGAAGCCAAGATAGATCCACCAATCCAGACAGAGTATTTACGCTCAGGAGGTGCGATGATCTACAAACAGAAAAGTCATGTGTTCATCTAAGAATACCTGTGATGAGTGTGTAAATGTTTGTAAAGGGTAAATAAATAGATTCAAGTAAAATTAACAATGAAATTCTATAGTGCAGGTACACAGATGCATAGAACGTACAGAATAGAACAGAACAGAATAGAATAGAATAGAACAGAATAGAATAGAACAGTATAGAATAGAATAGAATAAAGTGTTACCTTGATTTTCATAGTACTGGGTGCCAGGGCAGTAATTTCCTTTTGCATTCGATCAGCAATACCTGGGTACATGGTGGTACCCCCTGAGAGCACGTTGTTTGCATACAGGTCTTTACGAATGTCAATATCACACTTCATAATGCTGTTGTAAGTTGTCTCGTGAATTCCAGCAGATTCCATTCCTGTCAAATCAAGTCATATTCCCAGTTAACAGTCAGTTAACAGAAAGCACACTTTTGTCAAATTATCTGTGTTGTATAAAAAAATATACATATTGACTCTGGTTCTGAAAGGGACAGCTCCCTAGAGACTAATGCATGCTATACACCTATAATGGAAGACTTAGTCGGTTACATGCATGGACAGTCCAAGTCAATAGATCCCTCAGTAATGGATTTATCACTTCCTCATGTTCAGTTTACTCCCTGACAGAACAGTTTATAATTATTCAATATTTGCATTCATTACAATGTCATTTTTGGACTGATTTAGGTTGTAATTACGTACCGATGAATGAGGGCTGGAACAGGGTCTCAGGACAGCGGAACCTCTCGTTACCGATTGTGATAACTTGTCCATCAGGCAACTCGTAGCTTTTCTCCAGTGAGGAAGAGGAGGCCGCAGTGGCCATTTCATTCTCAAAGTCCAGAGCCACGTAGCACAGTTTCTCCTTAATGTCCCGCACAATCTCACGCTCAGCTATCAAGAGTATGTTACAATAGCATTTGATAAATACACCACAAATATAAATACAGGAACCCACATCAGTCCATTACATAGTCCACTTTTTCCCCTGATCCACTGTATTTCCTGAGTCAAACCTAGAATGTTAAAACTGTCCCACCCAGAATTTTAACATTTCACTGCTGCTGTCATATACGTTATGTGTTCCAATGTTTTTTTTCTTCAGTCCTAGAGCAGAACATGTACCTGTGGTGACGAAAGAGTATCCACGTTCTGTCAGGATCTTCATGAGGTAATCGGTCAGGTCCCGCCCAGCCAGATCCAGTCTCATAATAGCGTGAGGAAGAGCATAGCCCTCATAGATGGGCACGTTGTGAGTCACACCGTCGCCGGAGTCCAACACAATACCTAAAATGACAGTTTACTCACTCTAAAATTTGTCGCAATTTAAGAGCACGTCAGTAGCATGTACATACAACACAACACCTCAGCACTGGAACATCACTGTCATCGTACAGTTAGATTACATAACAGATATATGACATGTAGCCCAAGATAGTTCTGTTACTGTGACTAGAAACCCGCTGCTAGAGACAACTTTTAAAATACTAAAACAACAACAACAACAACAATTAGAAAATAAAGTACCACAAACACTCTAAAATATCATGAGGTACAGATATGGGGTGGATAACATAAGATTTTGTGAAGACTCCTACTTTCCATCCAACAATAGCAGCCAACCCAAACAACTGAGTTAAAACATTGATAGATGCGCTAAGATAACATTTGAACTGAAACACAAATCCAACAGAGGTGATTTGGGGATTACCATTCTCCGCAATGACTGGTGATAATCCCCTGAGTGGATGTCTATAACCATTTGATAACCGCAGTGCATAACCCTCACCTGTTGTACGCCCAGAGGCGTAGAGAGACAGCACAGCCTGGATGGCTACATACATGGCAGGAACGTTGAAGGTCTCGAACATGATCTGGGTCATCTTTTCCCTGTTGGCTTTGGGGTTGAGGGGGGCCTCAGTCAGCAGGGTAGGGTGCTCCTCAGGGGCCACACGCAGCTCGTTGTAGAAGGTGTGGTGCCAGATTTTCTCCATGTCATCCCAGTTGGTGATGATACCGTGTTCAATGGGGTATTTCAGAGTGAGTATACCTCTCTTACTCTGGGCCTCATCCCCGACATATGAATCCTTCTGACCCATACCCACCATGACACCCTGTGAGGAACAGAGAGATGATGGATTTTAAATATATAAACATTGGATGAAATTCAATGAAAAAATATAAATTCATAAGTAACAATGTCAGCACTGTGATAGTGTAAGGTCCAGATCCAGGATTACCTTATCTCAGATTTTTAATTAGCCAGAGATCTTCTTATAAATATATTATTTGTATTTTAATATGTGATTGGACTATTGTATTGTAATTGTGTATGTTAGGAGTGGTGTTATTGGGTGAGATAAGGCAGACGTACCTGGTGACGTGGGCGACCGACAATAGAAGGGAAGACGGCTCGAGGAGCATCATCTCCAGCAAAGCCAGCTTTGACCAGCCCTGACCCATTATCACAGACCAGGGCTGTAGTCTCTTCATCATCACACATGGTGTCAGATAGGATTCTGTATTTTAGTGAGAGAGAGAGAGAGAGAGAGAGAGAGAGAGGTTATTCAGAATCAGAATCAGAAATCTGGACTACAATATTAAATGAAATATTTTCATTTCTCTATAATGATTAAAATGGCTGCTACAGAGGTTAAGAAAAACACATAAAGTAGAAATAATAAAAAAAAATTAACATATGTAAATTTGTCATTTGACTTTTAAAACAGAGCAGAGCATTGATTATTAATAAATCATTCAGAATTATTACTCCCACTTTTGTTTTTGCTCCATTGTTGTGGTTCGGAGAAATTATAGGTGTCCATTTGAAATGATTTAAAGAGAAAGCCTGGCTACCAATAGTTAAATCTCCTGAAGTTTGGTGTGCTCGGAGTCTGTGTTCTGACATTTAAATATAACGCAATCACAAGCTGTAGCGCTCTTGTATGTTGTGGTTTGGTCCATTTCACCATGTTACAGAACAGTGAGTGTATTAATGTTACACGTGTTAGTAAATGAGTTCTATTCTATTCTTCGATGCTTCATAGGTTTTGTTTTTTCACCATAGCAACTTTCACAAACATCCATGTGTTAGGCATTTTCTCTCTCTAAACACGGTTTCCACGAATACCTAGTTAAACGATGTACTACGTGGGAACGTTGACTGTTCCCAAGACGCCTGATATTAACGGTTTACGATAACAAAATTTACGAAGCTTGTCTTGCGCTTAAATCGAGAATCTTGTCAGTTGCAGCCTGTTTGACAATCTTTGTGGCTTCAGGTAATAGCTGAAAACTGCATGCTGGCAACCCTACTTACCAGATGGGCACCAGAGGCTGAAGCTTGCGGTGTGTGGACAGGATACACAACAGGGTAAAAGTACGTCTTTATACCCGGCAAGTGTGTTAGTGTGAGGAGGGAAGTCCGACACCTTCTCCATTTTTGGTTATCCTAGTAGTGAGGGCATGAATGGAATGGCGGGAGGAGGTGGACCTCGCGCAGATCATCTCTGATAGTCGCGGGCCTTGTATGGGAGAAAGAGAAACAGATGAGTAAAGTGAGTTAAAAAGGACAATATCTTAATCGAACACCGATGATCGGTATTCTTACTAGCTAATAAAAGTTCAGCTGTATTGCATACCTGTTTTCAATAAATAAATAAATAAATAAAATTATATAGCAGTAGCACAATGTTATAATTATAACATTATGTTATTTCTCTACTGACAATGAATCTCTAGTGACAACGAAAATGTTATCTGTTAAAAACATGAGGGTTTGATGCCAGTTCTACTAAAAAATCCTGCACAATAGAATAACGGATAAGGATATACTACTGAGTGAAATGTTAAGCGTAATTCTATTCTTACCTTTTTTTTAAAAATATAAAAATAACTCGGCAGTCGCCAAAAATATTAAGGAGCGGGCGTATTGCCTCTCCTTAGTTTAACAGTAGAAAAGAGCTTTTGTGATGAGATGAAGAACGATCATCAAAATGAAGAGACACTTGTGCGGTACAGCTGGTGGTGGCAGCTGTCCTTTACAATTCACTCAGACATTCCTGCGTCGACCATTTTGGATATCATTAACAAAGTCAACTTCACATCCCTTGTTCACCAGCCTGTGATAATTGCACATGTGTTGTTTTTAGCTCTATTTCATTTCAGTTGAAGGGTGACAGTCGGAGTGACGAATCAAGTATGATTAAGATTAACAGCTTGCGCAGCGTACTATAAAAATGTTATGAGATACTCTGTGCTCTGTGACGAGGCAGAAAGATCAACAGTATCAGTGAGTGGTATGGAGTGGAAACAATACATGCTATACATCCTTTACTGTATTAAGCAACTTGTTTACATCTGGCCTTTGGCTGTTAAATTGAGACTTTACCTCAATGGAGTGGGAATGAGGTTAAAACTCTGTGTCATTTGCTTTTTTTCCCCCCTCCTTGTATTTCTGAAGACATAATGTGAAACACCCAAAAGATTACTTTGTGTATTCCTGCATATGTATGATTTTAGATATTGTTTGACATCTTTGTTGTTGGCATGTTGATTTTCTTGACATTTTATTCAGTTTGGATCTTCAATGAAATGGTAGATGTACCTTCTTAGGGTCACTGGAAGTCCATGAACTAG